>NC_140951.1:77349620-77354620 GCF_014529385.1 Adiantum capillus-veneris
GCATCACTTTAATAAATGCGATAGACTCTACGTGTAGGAAGAGAGTATTAATAGTGTTCCACTTGGAGGAGAAGATAGACCTATGAGAATAGAAACATTGTTTCCTTGGCAGCAGCAACGCGTAGGTCACATACTAGTCTATACTATATATAATTGAACTTAGTATCCATGTGTCACTCTCTCCTTCATTTCAAGAATCTTAAGAAACAATTTGTTTGAAATGTAAAAATGCAAGGTAAGTCGGAAGTCATTTGGTTTGAAATGTAAAAATGAAGAGTAAGTACCCAGTACTATGATGGTAGAAAATGAAAATGATGGTAGAAAATGAAAAGACTTAGTTTTGACCTTCGTTTCTGTCAAAAAGTCACAATACTTAGTACTATATATATATATATATATATATATATATTTATTTATTTATTTATTTATTTATTTATTTATTTATTTATATTATTTAAACTCTTTAGCAAGGCCATAGAGCAGCCTTCAATGTTGAAGGGTGATCACTTTTGTTTTTGTAAAGGGTTGCTCTACTTAGTAGCTTGAGAAAATAACGAGCAATGAGTTGTGCCACGCATCAATAAGTTGGTCCACCTCGAATGTGCATGTGTGAGACTTAGAGATTAAAGAGAGAGAGAGAGAGAGAGAGAGAGAGAGAGAGAGAGAGAGAGAGAGAAAGAGACGTCTTTGTTATTTGTTGTAGCTCTGTGTGTGTGTGTGTGTGTGTGTGTGTGTGTGTGTGAGAGAGAGAGAGAGAGAGAGAGAGAGAGAGAGAGAGAGAATTCCATTTAGTCTTGTTGAGGAGTGTGTGTGTCTATTTTTGTTCGAAAGAGAGAGTGCCATTGATTGGCCTTGGCGCTTGACAGAGAATACCCCCCCCCTTCCCCCCACCCCCTCCCCCAAAAACTCAATTGCCTGCTGCTGTAGTGCTCACGGCAACGGCCGTGCAAGGCGGGTCTTCGATTTAGTGTTTGGGAAAAATGTGTCTCGTCTTAATATCATGTCATTTTCAATTTCAAAAATTCAAAATAAACTTAATTTTCTCTTGGAAAGTTAAAGGAAAGCAATTTTGTATGTTTGAAAAAATGATTTTTCCATAACACTAATGTGATTGCATTGGAGGATGATCATTGCCAGTCGAAGGTATTGGCCTTGGTCTTGGAGTGGGCAATCCTTTGCTCATTTGGATCCTCCTTGGTGTCGCATACCTAATGTGGGCCCTTTGCCTCGCCCTAGAAATGATGACTACGGTCTCTTATTGTAGGGCTGCCTCCATGCATGTGCCTCCCATTGTAGGAATGCCTCCATGTCATTTATCTTACATTTAGAGCCCGGTCACATTGGACCAGCTAGATAGCCTTCCAACTTTGTTTGCAAGTCAAGAAAATCGGTGTCTTTGAAGATAAATTCTTGATTTGACTAAGTAATGAGACAGATCTTGAGCAGGTTCTTGCTAACTGAGAGGGTCTCAAAAGTCAACCATGTGAAAGGCTATGCTTGTTTTGAGGCTCTTAACTGCCAGATTAGATAGGTAGAGAGAGAAGAGCCGGCTCATGACTAGGCAAAAAGTAGGCTCACTGATACACACGACCAGGCTCTTAGCATCTCACATGCTTCATTTTAATGCTACAAACTAGACGTGCAGCCTGTGTGTGTGTGTGTGTGTGTGTGTGTGTGTGTGTGTGTGTGAGAGAGAGAGAGAGAGAGAGAGAGAGAGAGAGAGAGAGAGAGAGAGAGAGAGAGAGATGTTTTTCGTCCTATTGACGTGGTTTGAGACCCGTTAATCTTGAGACGGACTAATCTCGACTCTCAGTTATTAAGTTTAGACAAACCTTATCCAATCTAAACATTGTTGGCAACAAGTTGTCATGTTGCATAGCAAGTTAGAAGAGAGAGAGAGAGAGAGAGAGAGAAGAAGAAGAAGAAGAAGAAGAAGAAGAAGATCACAAGAGACCTAAAATTTTTAGCGAATAAATGTTGATTCTTGAACTCAAGGGCTTGCATGCTCACGTACTTATACAAGAAGAGGGGGACATAAATTTTAATATCATAGAAACAATCACAGTGACCTCAAAGGTTAATGAGAGAGAGAGAGAGAGAGAGAGAGAGAGAGAGAGAGAGAGAGAGAGAGAGAGAGAGAGAGATCATCCTTAAAGGTCAGATTGACCTATGTGACCGAGTACATCATGTAACATGCTTGAAGACTATGGATATAAGGGTGGCCACTGACAAGTTGAATCCATGAGGTGGCTAGGAGAGAAAGGTATGTAGGCCATGGTATGGGCTAAAATGTGGGTAAAGCAAGTTTGATGTGATCAAAAAATTGAGCACTTATGTAAGGTATGATGATCGCACTAGGGACATAATTCACGTACAAAGAGTCTACCTTTTCGAGTGTAAGATCGAACAACTAATGAAGTGTAGTTACTCTCCACATTCTTGTGGATTGACCAAGGAAAAATCTCCTTCTAGTTGGGCATGCCAAGCTCCAACATACTCCTCCTAATCATGGCAAGTTTGTCCCCCCCCCCCCCCCCCCCCCTCCTCCTTCTCTCTATCTATGTGTATGCGTACGCATGTGTGTGTGTGTGTGTGTGTGTATTAAGTTCAAGAATTATCATGTCAATTTGAGGTCTCTTGGGAATGAATCAAGTAATGGGCTCCCTTCGCATGATGTCTTGTCTTAACATCCTATGTTTCTCTCTAAGGAGGTAGCGAATTTGCGATTAGGCTAGAGACGTCCCCCTCACACAATTGATTTGGGACCCTGATGAGTGGTAGTGGCCCTCTAAATAGACTAATAGAGAGTTGGTATCCTTCTTTGGATATAGTGTTTGTATTGAATAACAAATTCTTTAGATGCATTAGCATCCCCTCTCACCATTCTTACCAATCAAGGCATTGGTCATGATAGCAACTCTCCCATGTTTCTCTCGTGTAGTTTTGGTCTTGCATTTGGGGCATCACAATCAACTAAGTCATCAAGTTCTATTTGTTGGCACTTAGGATGCGTGTACCAGCCATGACCCGGCATGCCAACATTACACCACATAGTAGTAGAAGAAACTTTGCCATTGGTATGCATAACTGATTTGGTGAGTAGTGTGTCGTTTGCTTCTCAAAAGCAATATCCATGATGGGTGTATGACCTGGGGGTGATTGCATTGCTAAAGCAACTTTGTCTCTATATGTGGATAACTTTCAAAATTTACAGGTTGGATTGCACTCAATCTAGCTAGCATGTACACTTGCATCTACCAAGACTCTTCGCATAGATGTTAAAGTCTCTTGCAATTGACCATAAGCACGTTAGTAATATAAGGCACATATTGTTTTTTTGTGTACATTTGGGCACCATTGGCCCCTTAAAGTGTGAGGGCAATTAAAGCAGAAAAGTTCACTCAATCGTTTCTCTTTGCGAGAGTTTTGGGCATCATGCTAAAAAAAAGGGCATGTTGCAAAATACACACACACACACATGCATGCATGCATATTCTTCTTTGAGAGATCAAACTGTATTTAATTCTTCAGATGCTTGCCCTTACCCATATTTTATACCATAGCAGCCATTTGGCTTAGCTCCCACTCCCTTAAATGTGAGACAGAGCATTGAGGCACTACATGATCCAAAAGATAGATTTGTGCTTGGTTGATGTGAATGTGGAGGGCGCTTAGACCTTGTGTGTTGTCATACATTGTCATCTAGAAAATAGTTATAGTGGTGGTTTATGCACAAGTTTATTAAAGAGCTGTAAAAGCTCACATGAGAATGATACGCATTTGTCCACATTTTCCCTCCCTGTGAAGGGGAGGAGAACAATGGTTGCTTCAATTGACCCACATGTAGCCGCGGCAAAGCGCAAGTCACATACTAGTATCTATAATGCAGCTTAAAATTTTCTAGGAAGGGGAGGGCATCCACATGTCACACTCTGGTTCGTTTCAAAGAAAGCCTTTCAAAAACTTTTGGTTTGAAATGCAAAAGTGAAGGGTAGGTGGTATGTATACTCAGGTCCATTTCAAAAAAAACCTTTCAAAAACTTTTGGTTTGAAATGCAAAAGTGAAGGGTAGGTGGTAGGTGAAAAGGAATAGTTTTAGTTTTGAGTTCTGTTAAAAAGTCAAAAAGCATAGTACTTCATCTATATCTATATTATTTATTGTCAAAAAGCTTAGTACTTCATTCATCTATGACTATGACAAGGCCATGGAGTTTCACTCCAGCCCACTCATGGAAAAAGTCAATTTCACAAACATACAAAATTTTCTTTAGGGTAGATTCAAAGAGGAAGTTTCCTAAAATAATCGATATTTTTTACAATACGTCTTTATTTTCTTAAATTATTCAAGTGGATTTTTTTATTTTCCCTCTCTCTTCAACAAATTGTTTTGAGTTTTCAGCTCGCTCAAGGCGAATCTAAGACACTTTCCTCGAGCACCGACTCAACTTTCAAATTTGAAGGGTGACTACTTCCATTTTTGTAAAGGGTTGCTCTACTTCGCATTTTGAAGGCCATAAAGAACGCAAAGCACTACATGGCATGTGCATGCTCAAATGGGATCAAGGATGGAGGTGACGGATCATGACATGCATGCATTGTAGACCATGTGCTCGACACACGAATTTACAAATCAGCCCGCACTTACAATGTAATGCATTGGAGCACCATTATCTTTAGTAAAAGCATGCAGACGTGGTGGTTAGAGTACATGCCTTGAACGGGGTAAGTCGTGGGTTTGATGTGCAAGGTACGAGACAATCTCGACTCGCTCGAATTAACTTGCTGGCCCAAATTTACTTTTTTGCACTAAATTTACTCAACGATTTGAATTTGATGATCCAAATGACCCCCACCATCCATCCCACTTGATTGTGCCCAGAGGATAAAGAACTCCCTTTTCCTTTCTATACAAATGCACACCTACTCTTGAAATTTATACATGAGCTTCAAAAAATGTAGAATTTTCAAAGATTTCACGCATTGTATAATGTTGAAGTAAA